>NC_135055.1:4980000-4987500 GCF_051014685.1 Ptiloglossa arizonensis
CTTCTTCTTCTCCTTCTTCTCCTTCTCCTCCTTCTACTCCTTCTTCTTCTTCTCCTCCTTCTCCTTCTTCTCCTTCTTCTCTTTCTTCTCCTTCTTCTTCTTCTCCTTCTTCTACTTCTTCTCCTTCTTCTCCTTCTTCTCCTTCTTCTCCTTCTTCTCCTTCTTCTCCTTCTTCTCCTTCTTCTCCTTCTCCTTCTTCTTCTTCTTCTTCTTCTTATTCTCCTTCTACTCCTTCTTCTCCTTCTTCTTATTCTCCTTCTTCTCCTTCTTCTCCTTCTCCTTCTCCTTCTTCTCCTTCTTCTCCTTCTTCTCCTTCTTCTCCTTCTTTTCCTTCTTCTCCTTCTTCTCCTTCTCCTTCTTCTTCTTCTTCTTCTTCTTATTCTCCTTCTACTCCTTCTTCTCCTTCTTCTTATTCTCCTTCTTCTCCTTCTTCTCCTTCTCCTTCTCCTTCTTCTTATTCTCCTTCTTCTCCTTCTTCTCCTTCTACACCTTCTTCTCCTTCTTCTTATTCTCCTTCTTCTCCTTCTTCTCCTTCTTCGCCTTCTACTCCTTCTCCTTCTTCTCCTTCTTCTCCTTCTACACCTTCTTCTCCTTCTTCGCCTTCTACACCTTCTCCTTCTTCTCCTTCTTCTCCTTCTTCTCCTTCTTCTTATTCTCCTTCTCCTTCTTCTTCTTCTCCTTCTTCTCCTCCTTCTCCTTCTTCTCCTTCTTCTTCTTCTTCTTCTTATTCTCCTTCTCCTTCTTCTTCTTCTCCTTCTTCTCCTTCTTCTCCTTCTTCTCCTTCTTCTCCTTCTTCTCCTTCTTCTCCTTCTTCTCCTTCTTCTTCTTCTTCTCCTTCCTCTTCTCCTTCTTCTTATTCTCCTTCTTCTCCTTCTTCTCCTTCTTTTCCTTCTTCTTCTCCTTCTTCTCCTTCTTCTCCTTCTTCTCCTTCTTCTCCTTCTTCTTCTTCTCCTACTTCTCCTTCTTCTCCTTCTTCTCCTTCTTCTTCTTCTCCTACTTCTCCTTCTTCTCCTTCTTCTCCTTCTTCTCCTTCTTCTTCTTCTCCTTCTTCTCCTTCTTCTCCTTCTTCTTCTTCTTATTCTCCTTCTCCTTCTTCTTCTTCTCCTTCTTCTCCTTCTTCTCCTTCTTCTCCTTCTTCTCCTTCTTCTCCTTCTTCTTCTTCTTCTCCTTCTTCTTCTCCTTCTTCTTATTCTCCTTCTTCTCCTTCTTCTCCTTCTTTTCCTTCTTCTTCTCCTTCTTCTCCTTCTTCTCCTTCTTCTCCTTCTTCTCCTTCTTCTTCTTCTCCTACTTCTCCTTCTTCTCCTTCTTCTCCTTCTTCTCCTTCTTCTTCTTCTCCTTCTTCTCCTTCTTCTCCTTCTTCTTCTTCTTCTTCTTATTCTCCTTCTCCTTCTTCTTCTTCTCCTTCTTCTCCTTCTTCTCCTTCTTCTCCTTCTTCTTCTTCTTCTCCTTCTTCTTCTCCTTCTTCTTATTCTCCTTCTTCTCCTTCTTCTCCTTCTTTTCCTTCTTCTTCTCCTTCTTCTCCTTCTTCTCCTTCTTCTCCTTCTTCTTCTTCTTCTTCTTCTTCTCCTTCTTCTCCTTCTTCGCCTTCTACTCCTTCTTCTTCTTCTCCTCCTTCTCCTTCTTCTCCTTCTTCTCCTTCTTCTCCTTCTTCTCCTTCTTCTCCTTCTTCTCCTTCTTCTTCTTATTCTTCTTATTCTCCTTCTCCTTCTTCTTCTTCTCCTTCTTCTCCTTCTTCTCCTTCTACTCCTTCTTCTTCTTCTCCTCCTTCTCCTTCTTCTCCTTCTTCTCCTTCTCTTTCTTCTCCTTCTTCTCCTTCTTCTCCTTCTTCTCCTTCTTCTCCTTCTTCGCCTTCTACTCCTTCTTCTTCTTCTCCTTCTTCTCCTTCTTCTCCTTCTTCTCCTTCTCCTTCTTCTTCTTCTTCTTCTTCTTCTTCTTCTTCTCCTTCTTCGCCTTCTTCGCCTTCTACTCCTTCTTCTTCTTCTCCTCCTTCTCCTTCTTCTCCTTCTTCTCCTTCTTCTTCTTCTCCTACTTCTCCTTCTTCTCCTTCTTCTCCTTCTTCTCTTCTCCTACTTCTCCTTCTTCTCCTTCTTCTCCTTCTTCTCCTTCTTCTTCTTCTCCTTCTTCTCCTTCTTCTCCTTCTTCTTCTTATTCTTCTTATTCTCCTTCCCCATCTTCTTCTTCTCCTTCTTCTCCTTCTTCTCCTTCTTCTCCTTCTTCTCCTTCTTCTTCTTATTCTTCTTATACTCCTTCCCCATCTTCTTCTTCTCCTTCTTCTCCTTCTTCTCCTTCTTCTCCTTCTTCTCCTTCTTCTTCTTATTCTTCTTATTCTCCATCTTCTCCTTCTTCTTCTCCTTCTTCTTCTTCTCCTTCTTCTCCTTCTTCTTCTTATTCTTCTTATACTCCTTCCCCATCTTCTTCTTCTCCTTCTTCTCCTTCTTCTTCTTCTTCTTCTTCTTCTTCTTATTCTCCTTCTTCTTCTTCTTCTTCTTCTTCTTATTCTCCTTCTCCTTCTTCTTCTTCTCCTTCTTCTCCTTCTTCTCCTTCTTCTCCTTCTTCTCCTTCTTCTCCTTCTTCTTCTTCTTCTCCTTCTTCTTCTCCTTCTTCTTATTCTCCTTCTTCTCCTTCTTCTCCTTCTTCTCCTTCTTCTTCTTATTCTCCTTCTCCTTCTTCTTCTTCTCCTTCTTCTTCTTCTTCTCCTTCTTCTTCTTCTCCTTCTTCTCCTTCTTCTCCTGCTTCTCCTTCTTTTCCTTCTTCTTCTCCTTCTTCTCCTTCTTCTCCTTCTTCTCCTTCTTCTCCTTCTTCTTCTTCTCCTTCTTCTCCTTCTTCTCCTGCTTCTCCTTCTTTTCCTTCTTCTTCTCCTTCTTCTCCTTCTTCTCCTTCTTCTCCTTCTTCTCCTTCTTCTCCTTCTTTTCCTTCTTCTTCTCCTTCTTCTCTTCTCCTACTTCTCCTTATTCTCCTTCTACTCCTTCTTCTCCTTCTTCTTATTCTCCTTCTTCTCCTTCTTCTCCTTCTTCTCCTTCTTCTCCTTCTTCTCCTTCTTCGCCTTCTACTCCTTCTTCTTCTTCTCCTTCTTCTCCTTCTTCTCCTTCTTCTCCTTCTCCTTCTTCTTCTTCTTCTTCTTCTTCTTCTTCTTCTTCTCCTTCTTCTCCTTCTTCGCCTTCTACTCCTTCTTCTTCTTCTTCTTCTTCTCCTCCTTCTCCTTCTTCTCCTTCTTCTCCTTCTTCTCCTTCTTCTCCTTCTTCTCCTTCTTCTTCTTATTCTCCTTCTACTCCTTCTCCTTCTTCTCCTTCTTCTCCTTCTACACCTTCTTCTCCTTCTTCTTATTCTCCTTCTTCTCCTTCTTCTCCTTCTTCTCCTTCTTCGCCTTCTACTCCTTCTTCTTCTTCTCCTTCTTCTCCTTCTCCTCCTTCTACTCCTTCTTCTTCTTCTCCTCCTTCTCCTTCTTCTCCTTCTTCTCCTTCTTCTCCTTCTTCTCCTTCTCCTCCTTCTACTCCTTCTTCTTCTTCTCCTCCTTCTCCTTCTTCTCCTTCATCTCCTTCTTCTCCTTCTTCTCCTTCTTCTTCTTATTCTTCTTATTCTCCTTCTCCTTCTTCTTCTTCTCCTTCTTCTCCTTCTTCTCCTTCTTCTTCTTCTTCTTCTTATTCTCCTTCTCCTTCTTCTTCTTCTCCTTCTTCTCCTTCTTCTCCTTCTTCTCCTTCTTCTTCTTCTCCTACTTCGCCTTCTTCTCCTTCTTCTCCTCCTTCTCCTTCTTCTCCTTCTTCTCCTTCTTCTCCTTCTTCTCCTTCTCCTCCTTCTACTCCTTCTTCTTCTTCTCCTCCTTCTCCTTCTTCTCCTTCATCTCCTTCTTCTCCTTCTTCTCCTTCTTCTTCTTATTCTTCTTATTCTCCTTCTCCTTCTTCTTCTTCTCCTTCTTCTCCTTCTTCTCCTTCTTCTTCTTCTTCTTCTTATTCTCCTTCTCCTTCTTCTTCTTCTCCTTCTTCTCCTTCTTCTCCTTCTTCTCCTTCTTCTTCTTCTCCTACTTCGCCTTCTTCTCCTTCTTCTCCTTCTTCTCCTTCTTCTCCTTCTTCTCCTTCTTCTACTTCTTCCCCTTCTTCTCCTTCTTCTCCTTCTTCTCCTTCTTCTCCTTCTTCTCCTTCTTCTACTTCTTCCCCTTCTTCTCCTTCTTCTCCTTCTTCTCCTTCTTCTCCTTCTTCTCCTTCTTTTCCTTCTTCTTCCTATTCTTCTTATTCTCCTTCTCCTTCTTCTTCTTCTCCTTCTTCTCCTTCTTCTCCTTCTACTCCTTCTTCTTCTTCTCCTCCTTCTCCTTCTTCTCCTTCTTCTCCTTCTCCTTCTTCTCCTTCTTCTCCTTCTTCTTCTTATTCTTCTTATTCTCCTTCTCCTTCTTCTTATTCTTCTTATTCTCCTTCTCCTTCTTCTTCTTCGCCTTCTACTCCTTCTTCTTCTTCTCCTACTTCTCCTTCTTCTCCTTCTTCTCCTTCTTCTCCTTCTTCTTCTTCTTCTTCTTATTCTCCTTCTCCTTCTTCTTCTTCTCCATCTTCTCCTTCTTCTCCTTCTACCCCTTCTCCTCCTTCTTCTACTTCTTCTCCTTCTCCTACTTCGCCTTCTTCTCCTTCTTCTCCTTCTTCTCCTTCTTCTCCTTCTTCTCCTTCTTCTACTTCTTCCCCTTCTTCTCCTTCTTCTCCTTCTTCTCCTTCTTCTCCTTCTTCTCCTTCTTTTCCTTCTTCTTCCTATTCTTCTTATTCTCCTTCTCCTTCTTCTTCTTCTCCTTCTTCTCCTTCTTCTCCTTCTACTCCTTCTTCTTCTTCTCCTCCTTCTCCTTCTTCTCCTTCTTCTCCTTCTCCTTCTTCTCCTTCTTCTCCTTCTTCTTCTTATTCTTCTTATTCTCCTTCTCCTTCTTCTTATTCTTCTTATTCTCCTTCTCCTTCTTCTTCTTCGCCTTCTACTCCTTCTTCTTCTTCTCCTCCTTCTCCTTCTTCTCCTTCTTCTCCTTCTTCTCCTTCTTCTTCTTCTTCTTCTTATTCTCCTTCTCCTTCTTCTTCTTCTCCATCTTCTCCTTCTTCTCCTTCTACCCCTTCTCCTTCTTCTCCTTCTACACCTTCTTCTCCTTCTTCTTATTCTCCTTCTTCTCCTTCTTCTCCTTCTACTCCTTCTTCTTCTTCTCCTTCTTCTCCTTCTCCTCCTTCTACTCCTTCTTCTTCTTCTCCTCCTTCTCCTTCTTCTCCTTCTTCTCCTTCTTCTCCTTCTTCTCCTTCTTCTCCTTCTTCTCCTTCTTCGCCTTCTACTCCTTCTTCTTCTTCTCCTTCTTCTCCTTCTTCTCCTTCTTCTCCTTCTCCTTCTTCTTCTTCTTCTTCTTCTTCTTCTTCTTCTTCTTCTTCTCCTTCTTCTCCTTCTTCGCCTTCTACTCCTTCTTCTTCTTCTCCTCCTTCTCCTTCTTCTCCTTCTTCTCCTTCTTCTCCTTCTTCTTCTTATTCTCCTTCTACTCCTTCTCCTTCTTCTCCTTCTTCTCCTTCTACACCTTCTTCTCCTTCTACACCTTCTTCTCCTTCTTCTTATTCTCCTTCTTCTCCTTCTTCTCCTTCTTCTCCTTCTTCGCCTTCTACTCCTTCTTCTTCTTCTCCTTCTTCTCCTTCTCCTCCTTCTACTCCTTCTTCTTCTTCTCCTCCTTCTCCTCCTTCTCCTTCTTCTCCTTCTTCTCCTTCTTCTCCTTCTTCTCCTTCTTCTCCTTCTTCTTCTTATTCTTCTTATTCTCCTTCTTCTCCTTCTTCTCCTTCTTCTCCTTCTTCTCCTTCTTCTCCTTCTTCTCCTTCTCCTTCTTCTTCTTCTTATTCTCCTTCTACTCCTTCTTCTCCTTCTTCTTATTCTCCTTCTTCTCCTTCTTCTCCTTCTCCTTCTCCTTCTTCTCCTTCTTCTCCTTCTTCTCCTTCTTCTCCTTCTTCTCCTTCTTCTCCTTCTTCTCCTTCTTCTCCTTCTTCTCCTTCTTCTTCTTCTCCTACTTCTCCTTCTTCTCCTTCTTCTCCTACTTCTCCTTCTTCTCCTTCTTCTCCTTCTTCTCCTTCTTCTTCTTATTCTCCTTCTTCTACTTCTTCTCCTTCTTCTTCTTCTCCTACTTCTCCTTCTTCTCCTTCTTCTCCTACTTCTCCTTCTTCTCCTTCTTCTCCTTCTTCTCCTTCTTCTTCTTATTCTCCTTCTTCTACTTCTTCTCCTTCTTCTCCTTCTTCTTCTTATTCTCCTTCTACTCCTTCTTCTTCTTCTTCTTCTTCTTATTCTCCTTCTACTCCTTCTTCTCCTTCTTCTTATTCTCCTTCTTCTCCTTCTTCTCCTTCTCCTTCTCCTTCTTCTTATTCTCCTTCTTCTCCTTCTTCTCCTTCTTCTCCTTCTTCTCCTTCTACACCTTCTTCTCCTTCTTCTTATTCTCCTTCTTCTCCTTCTTCTCCTTCTTCTCCTTCTTCTTCTTCTCCTTCTTCTACTTCTTCTCCTTCTTCTCCTTCTTCTCCTTCTTCTCCTTCTTCTCCTTCTTCTCCTTCTTCTCCTTCTTCTCCTTCTTCTCCTTCTTCTCCTTCTTCTCCTTCTTCTTCTTCTCCTACTTCTCCTTCTTCTCCTTCCTCTCCTACTTCTCCTTCTTCTCCTTCTTCTCCTTCTTCTCCTTCTTCTTCTTATTCTCCTTCTTCTACTTCTTCTCCTTCTTCTCCTTCTTCTCCTTCTTCTCCTTCTTCTCCTTCTTCTTCTTATTCTTCTTATTCTCCTTCTCCTTCTTCTTCTTCTCCTTCTTCTCCTTCTTCTCCTTCTACTCCTTCTTCTTCTTCTCCTCCTTCTCCTTCTTCTCCTTCTTCTCCTTCTCTTTCTTCTCCTTCTTCTCCTTCTTCTCCTTCTTCTCCTTCTTCTCCTTCTTCGCCTTCTACTCCTTCTTCTTCTTCTCCTTCTTCTCCTTCTTCTCCTTCTTCTCCTTCTTCTCCTTCTTCTCCTTCTTCTCCTTCTTCTTCTTCTTCTCCTTCTTCTTCTCCTTCTTCTTATTCTCCTTCTTCTCCTTCTTCTCCTTCTTTTCCTTCTTCTTCTCCTTCTTCTCCTTCTTCTCCTTCTTCTCCTTCTTCTCCTTCTTCTCCTTCTTCTCCTTCTTCTCCTTCTTCTTCTTCTCCTACTTCTCCTTCTTCTCCTTCTTCTCCTTCTTCTTCTTCTCCTACTTCTCCTTCTTCTCCTTCTTCTCCTTCTTCTCCTTCTTCTTCTTCTCCTTCTTCTCCTTCTTCTCCTTCTTCTTCTTCTTATTCTCCTTCTCCTTCTTCTTCTTCTCCTTCTTCTCCTTCTTCTCCTTCTTCTCCTTCTTCTCCTTCTTCTCCTTCTTCTTCTTCTTCTCCTTCTTCTTCTCCTTCTTCTTATTCTACTTCTTCTCCTTCTTCTTCTTCTCCTACTTCTCCTTCTTCTCCTTCTTCTCCTTCTTCTCCTTCTTCTTCTTATTCTCCTTCCCCATCTTCTTCTTCTCCTTCTTCTCCTTCTTCTCCTTCTTCT
>NC_135055.1:4992500-4995000 GCF_051014685.1 Ptiloglossa arizonensis
TTCTTCTCCTTCTTCTCCTTCTTCTCCTTCTTCTCCTTCTTCTCCTTCTTCTCCTTCTTCTCCTTCTTCTCCTTCTTCTCCTTCTTCTCCTTCTTCCCCTTCTTCTCCTTCGACTCCTTCTCCTCCTTCTCCTTCTTCCCCTTCTTCTGCTTCTCCTTCTTCTTCTTCTTCTCCTTCTTCTTCTTCTTCTCCTTCTTCTCCTTCTTCTCCTTCTTCTCCTTCTTCTCCTTCTTCTCCTTCTTCTCCTTCTTCTCCTTCTTCTCCTTCTTCCCCTTCTTCTCCTTCGACTCCTTCTCCTCCTTCTCCTTCTTCCCCTTCTTCTGCTTCTCCTTCTTCTTCTTCTTCTCCTTCTTCTTCTTCTTTTCCTTCTTCTTCTCCTTCTTCTCCTTCTTCTCCTTCTTCGCCTTCTACTCCTTCTTCTCCTTCGACTCCTTCTCCTCCTTCTCCTTCTTCCCCTTCTTCTGCTTCTCCTTCTTCTTCTTCTTCTCCTTCTTCTTCTTCTTCTCCTTCTTCTCCTTCTTCTCCTTCTTCTCCTTCTTCTCCTTCTTCTTCTTATTCTTCTTATTCTCCTTCTCCTTCTACTTCTTCTCCTTCTTCTCCTTCTCCTTCTTCTTCTTCTCCTTCTCCTCCTTCTTCTCCTTCTTCTCCTTCTTCTCCTTCTTCTCCTTCTTCTCCTTCTACTGCTTCTTCTTCTTCTCCTCCTTCTCCTTCTTCCCCTTCTTCTCCTTCTTCTCCTTCTTCTCCTTCTTCTCCTTCTTCTCCTTCTTCTCCTTCTTCTTCTTATTCTTCTTATTCTCCTTCTCCTTCTACTTCTTCTCCTTCTTCTCCTTCTCCTCCTTCTTCTCCTCCTTCTCCTTCTTCTCCTTCTGCTCCTTCTCCTTCTTCTCCTTCTTCTCCTTCTTCTCCTTCTTCTCCTTCTTCTCCTTCTTCTCCTTCTCCTTCTCCTCCTTCTCCTTCTTCCCCTTCTTCTCCCTCTCCTTCTTCTTCTTCTTCTTCTCCTTCTTCTCCTTCTTCTCCTTCTTCTCCTTCTTCTTCTTATTCTCCCTCTCCTTCTACTTCTTCTCCTTCTTCTCCTTCTCCTCCTTCTTCTCCTCCTTCTCCTTCTTCTCCTTCTTCTCCTTCTCCTCCTTCTTCTCCTCCTTCTCCTTCTTCTCCTTCTGCTCCTTCTGCTCCCTCTTCTCATTCTTCTTATTCTCCTTCTTCTCCTTCTTCTCCTTCTACTCCTTCTTCTTCTTCTCTTTCTCCTCCTTCTCCTTCTTCCCCTTCTTCTCCTTCTCCTTCTTCTTCTTATTCTCCTTCTCCATCTTCTTCTTCTCCTTCTTCTCCTTCTTCTCCTTCTTCTCCTTCTTCTCCTTCTTCTTATTCTCCTACTTCTCCTTCTTCTCCTTCTTCTCCTTCTTCTCCTTCTTCTCCTTCTTCTCCTTCTCCTTCTTCTCCTTCTTCTCCTTCTCCTTCTTCTCCTTCTACTCCTTCTTCTTCTTCTCCTTCTTCTCCTTCCCCTTCCCCTCCTTCTTCTCCTTCATCTCCTTCTTCTCCTTCTTCTCCTTCTTCTCCTTATTCTTCTTATTCTCCTTCTCCTTCTTCTTCTTCTCCTTCTCCTTCTTCTTCTCCTTCTTCTTCTTATTCTCCTTCTTCTCCTACTTCTCCTTCTTCTTCTTCTTCTCCTTCTTCTCCTTCTTCTCCTTCTTCTTCTTCTTCTCCTTCTTCTCCTTCTTCTCCTACTTCTCCTTCTTCTCCTTCTGCTCCTTCTTCTCCTTCCTCTCCTTCTTCTTCTTATTCTTCTTATTCTCCTTCTCCTTCTTCTTCTTCTCCTTCTTCTCCTTCTTCTCCTTCTCCTTCTTCTCCTTCTTCTCCTTCTTCTTCTTATTCTTCTTATTCTTCTTATTCTCCTTGTCCTTCTTCTTCTTCTCCTTCTTCTCCTTCTTCTCCTTCTTCTTCTTCTTCTCCTTCTTCTCCTTCTGCTCCTTCTTCTCCTTCTTCTCCTTCTTCTTCTTATTCTTCTTATTCTCCTTCTCCTTCTTCTTCTTCTCCTTCTTCTCCTTCTTCTCCTTCTTCTCCTTCTCCTTCTACTTCTTCTCCTTCTTCTCCTTCTCCTCCCTCTTCTCCTCCTTCTCCTTCTTCCCCTTCTCCTCCTTCTTCTCCTTCTTCTCCTTCTTCTTATTCTCCTTCTTCTCCTTCTGCTCCTTCTGCTCCTTCTTCTCCTTCTTCTTCTTATTCTTCTTATTCTCCTTCTTCTTCTCCTTCTTCTCCTTCTTCTCCTTCTTCTCCTTCGACTCCTTCTCCTCCTTCTCCTTCTTCCCCTTCTTCTCCTTCTTCTCCTTCTTCTCCTTCTTCTCCTTCTCCTTCTTCTCCTTCTTCTCCTTCTCCTTCTTCTTCTTCTTCTTCTTCTTCTTATTCTCCTTCTCCTTCTCTTCTTCTTCTTCTTCTTCTTCTTATTCTCCTTCTCCTTCTCTTCTTCTCCTTCTTCTCCTTCTTCTCCTTCTTCTCCTTCGACTCCTTC